>NC_141688.1:118622577-118625077 GCF_964263255.1 Lissotriton vulgaris
GGATGGAGGGAGGGAGTGGGGGGGATGGATGGAGGGAGGGAGTGGGGGGGATGGATGGATGGATGGATGGATGGAGGGAGGGAGTGGGATGGATGGATGGATGGATGGATGGAGGGAGGGAGTGGGATGGATGGATGGATGAGTGGGGGGGGATGGATGGATGGATGGATGGAGTGGGGGGGATGGATGGATGGAGTGGAGGGATGGGAGTGGGGGGATGGATGGAGGGATGGAGTGGGGGGATGGATGGAGGGATGGAGTGGGGGGATGGATGGAGGGATGGAGTGGGGGGATGGATGGAGGGATGGATGGATGGATGGAGGGAGTGGGGGGATGGATGGATGGAGTGGGGGATGGATGGATGGAGTGGGGGGATGGATGGATGGAGTGGATGGATGGAGTGGATGGATGGAGTGGGACGATGGATGGATGGAGTGGGGGGGATGGATGGATGGATGGATTGATGGGGGATGGATGGATGGATGGATGGATGGATGGATGGATGGATGGAGTGGGGGGATGGATGGATGGAGTGGGGGGATGGATGGATGGAGTGGGGGGATGGATGGATGGATGGAGTGGGGGGATGGATGGATGGAGTGGGGGGATGGATGGATGGAGTGGGGGGATGGATGGATGGAGTGGGGGGATGGATGGATGGAGTGATGGAGTGGGGGGATGGAGTGATGGAGTTGGGGGGATGGAGGGATGGAGTGGGGGGATGGATGGAGGGATGGAGTGGGGGGATGGATGGATGGATGGAGTGGGGGGATGGATGGATGGATGGATGGAGTGGGGGGATGGATGGAGTGGGGGGATGGATGGATGGAGTGGGGGGATGGATGGAGTGGGGGGATGGGTGGATGGAGTGGGGGGATGGATGGATGGAGTGGGGGGATGGATGGATGGAGTGATGGAGTGGGGGGATGGAGGGATGGAGTTGGGGGGATGGAGGGATGGAGTGGGGGGATGGATGGAGTGGGGGGGATGGATGGAGTGGTGGGATGGATGGATGGATGGATGGATGGATGGATGGATGGAGTGATGGGATGGATGGATGGATGGATGGATGGAGTGGGGGGATGGATGGAGTGGGGGGATGGATGGAGTGGGGGGATGGATGGATGGATGAAGTGGGGGGATGGAGGGATGGATGGATGGATGGAGTGGGGGGATGGGATGGATGGATGGATTGAGTGGGGGATGGATGGATGGAGTGGGGGGATGGATGGATGGATGGAGTGGGGGGATGGATGGATGGATGGAGTGGGGGGATGGATGGATGGATGGAGTGGGGGGATGGGATGGATGGAGTGGGGGGATGGATGGATGGATGGAGTGGGGGGATGGATGGATGGAGTGGGGGGATGGGATGGATGGATGGATGGAGTGGGGGGATGGATGGATGGAGTGGGGGGATGGATGGGATGGATGGATGGATGGGATGTGTGGTAAATATTTGATTTACCGTCCTAATTTCTATGCAGGTAAGTACTTAATCAATAATAACTCAATCGGAAAGAAAGAGGCAGAGTCCGTGGTGTTAGAGTTCTTAGGGGCTTTATTCCTTAAAAAGGAATGGTCAAGACCGGATATCTTGTTCCTGACACCACTGGGGTGCAGGAAGGGATAGAGCAATATTTTATTGACAATACATAGCTTATATACTTAAGTTACATTATAGAAACCAATACAGTAGGCGTAACAGCTGAGAGAAACAAGATAACAGCATCCACGTGGTAGTGATACGTAATTAAAAGGCGTGAACTCGGCGTGAACATAGAGGTGTGTGCTAGAAACGTCACAGGTAGGTGTCACAAGTGGGTGGCAACGAAGCAGAATCTTGTAATGTCAGCAGAAATCTGAGGCCTGGATGCGCGCGCAGCTGCATGACGTGTGATTGACATGAAACTGGAGGGTGCAGGGGACTTGACATTTACACTGGCGGAAAGGGACAGAAGTCTGGCATGTCAGATCAACTCGTACCTCTATCATATCTGATATCTGATGTTTGGGAACCATATTATCTAAACGGAAAAGGTCTCTGGGGCAGGAGCTATTCTATACTGACTGTGAGTGCGTGTATAAGCGCCTAAGTGTCTACATGAGAATGCGAGGGGCATGGGCCTACCATGGTAACAGAGGCTATGAATTACTTGCACGGAGACAGTGAGGCCGGGCCCTTTGCTCTGCAGCTGGGGGGATGTTTACTTAAACTAGTAGGCAGGAATGCATTTTCGAGGAGCGGAACAGATAATTCGAAGGTTGAATACAGTCTTGGCAGGCAGCAGGCTGAGCTAAGCGCCGTGAGCCGCACAGGGAGTAAGGCAGAGGTCACGGGTACAGAGACAGCCTGGGCTGAGGCTTTCGGAGTCAGAAAGCAGGAAAAAAGGCTCGATGGCAGAATTCAGGGCCTACTTCGCCAGAGCTGAAAAACGTGTAAAGTACACCACAAAAAGACGTTTGCATAGCATACTTAGAAACGGAATATTCAACCCAT